>NC_137490.1:4142500-4157500 GCF_963082875.1 Corella eumyota
AGACCGGGGTTCGATTCCCCGACGGGGAGAGGTTTTTGCATTTATATTTTACCTAAAAAAAAAGTAAAATACGGCAAAACACTAAATTAAAAGGCGTTAAATGTGTCTTCGTTAGTATGGTGGTGAGTACGGGGTTCGATTCCCCGACGGGGAGATTTTTCGCTTTCATATTTTAATTAAAAAAAAGTAAAATACGGCTAGATACTAAATTAAATAAGGTTTAAATGTGTCTTCGTTAGTATAGTGGTGAGTATCCCCGCCTGTCACGCGGGAGACCGGGGTTCGATTCCCCGACGGGGAGAAGTTTTTTTATTATTTTATTTCACTTTAAAAAAAGGTAAAATACGGCTAGATACTAAATCAAATAAGCTTTAAATGTGTCCTCGTTAGTATAGTGGTGAGTATCCCCGCCTGTCACGCGGGAGACCGGGGTTCGATTCCCCGACAGGGAGGTATTTTGCATTCATATTTTAACTATAAAAAAGGGTAAAATACGGCTAGATACTAAATTAAATAAGGGTTAAAAGTGTCTTCGTTAGTATAGTGGTTAGTATCCCCGCCTGTCACGCGGGAGACCGGGGTTCGATTCCCCGACGGGGAGAAGTTTTTTTATTATTTTATTTCACTTTTAAAAAAGGTAAAATACGGCTAGATACTAAATCAAATAAGCTTTAAATGTGTCCTCGTTAGTATAGTGGTGAGTATCCCCGCCTGTCAAGCGGGCGACCGCGGTTCGATTCCCCGACGTGGAGGAATTTCGCATTCATATTTTAATTAAAAAAAAAGTAAAATACGGCTAGACACTAAATTAATAGGCGTTAAATGTGTCCTCGTTAGTATAGTGGTGAGTATCCCCCCCTGTCACGCGGGAGACCGGGGTTCGATTCCCCCACGGGGAGAGGTTTTTGCATTTATATTTTAACTAAAAAAAAAGTAAAATACGGCTAAACACTAAATTAAAAGGCGTTAAATGTGTCCTCGTTAGTATAGTGGTGAGTATCCCCGCCTGTCACGCGGGAGACCGGGGTTCGATTCCCCGACGGGCAGAACTTTTTGCATTTATATTTTAATTTAAAAAAAAGTAAAATATGGCTAGACACTAAATTAAATAAGCTTTAAATGTGTCTTCGTTAGTATAGTGGTGAGTATCCCCCCCTGTCACGCGGGGGACCGGGGTTTGATTCCCCGAAGGGGAGAGGTTTTTGCATTTATATTTTAACTAAAAAAAAAGTAAAATACGGCTAAACACTAAATTAAAAGGCGTTAAATGTGTCCTCGTTAGTATAGTGGTGAGTATCCCCGCCTGTCACGCGGGAGACCTGGGTTCGATTCCCCGACGGGCAGAACTTTTTGCATTTATATTTTAATTTAAAAAAAAGTAAAATATGGCTAGACACTAAATTAAATAAGCTATAAATGTGTCCTCGTTAGTATAGTGGTGAGTATCCCCGCCTGTCACGCGGGAGACTGGGGTTCGATTCCCCGACGGGGAGGTATTTTGCATTCATATTTTAACTATAAAAAAGGGTAAAATACGGGTAGATACTAAATTAAATAAGGTTTAAATGTGTCCTCGTTAGTATAGTGCTGAGTATCCCCGCCTGTCACGCGGGAGACCGGGGTTCGATTCCCCCACGGGTTGGAATTTCGCATTCATATTTTAATTAAAAAAAAAGTAAAATACGGCTAGATACTAAATTAAATAAGGTTTAAATGTGTCCTCTTTAGTATAGTGGTGAGTATCCCCGCCTGTCACGCGGGAGACCGGGTTTCGATTCCCCGACGGGGAGAAGTTTTTTTATTATTTTATTTCACTTTTAAAAAAGGTAAAATACGGCTAGATACTAAATCAAATAAGCTTTAAAAGTGTCCTCGTTAGTATAGTGGTGAGTATCCCCGCCTGTCACGCGGGAGACCGGGGTTCGATTCCCCGACGGGGAGGAATTTCGCATTCATATTTTAATTAAAAAAAAAGTAAAATACGGCTAGACACTAAATTAATAGGCGTTAAATGTGTCCTCGTTAGTATAGTGGTGAGTATCCCCGCCTGTCACGCGGGAGACCGGGGTTCGATTCCCCGACGGGGAGAGGTTTTTGCATTTGCATTTATATTTTAACTAAAAAAAAAGTAAAATACGGCTAAACACTAAATTAAAAGGCGTTAAATATAGTGGTGAGTATCCCCGCCTGTCACGCGGGAGACCTGGGTTCGATTCCCCGACGGGCAGAACTTTTTGCATTTATATTTTAATTTAAAAAAAGTAAAATACGGCTAGATACTAAATTAAATAAGGTTTAAATGTGTCCTCGTTAGTATAGTGGTGAGTATCCCGCCTGTCGCGCGGGAGACCGGGGTTCGATTCCCCGACGGGGAGAAGTTTTTTTATTATTTTATTTCACTTTTAAAAAAGGTAAAATACGGCTAGATACTAAGTTAAGTACGCTTTAAAAATGTCCTCGTTAGTATAGTGGTGAGTATCCCCGACTGTCACGCGGGAGACCGGTGTTCGATTCCCAACGGGGAGAAGTTATTTCACTAATCTTTTCACTTTTAAAAACAGTAAAATGCGGCTAGATACTAAATTAAGTAAGCTTTAAATGTGTCCTCGTTAGTATAGTGGTGAGTATCCCCGCCTGTCACGCGGGAGACCTGGGTTTGATTCCCCGACGGGGAGAGGTTTTTGCATCTATATTTTAACTAAAAAAAAGTAAAATACGGCTAAACACTAAATTAAAAGGCGTTAAATGTGTCCTCGTTAGTATAGTGGTGAGTATCCCCGCTTGTCACGCGGGAGACCTGGGTTCGATTCCCCGAGGGGCAGAACTTTTTGCATTTATATTTTAATTTAAAAAAAAGTAAAATATGGCTAGACACTAAATTAAATAAGCTATAAATGTGTCTTCGTTAGTATAGTGGTGAGTATCCCCGCCTGTCACGCGGGAGATATAGTGGTGAGTATCCCCGCTTGTCACGCGTTCCCAGACGGGGAGGGATTTCGAATTCATATTTTAATTAAAAAAAAAAGTAAAATACGGCTAGACACTAAATTAATAGGCGTTAAATGTGTCCTCGTTAGTATAGTGGTGAGTATCCCCGCCTGTCACGCGGGAGACCGGGGTTCGATTCCCCGACGGGGAGAGGTTTATGCATTTATATTTTACCTAAAAAAAAAGTAAAATACGGCAAAACACTAAATTAAAAGTCGTTAAATGTGTCTTCGTTAGTATGGTGGTGAGTATCCCCGCCTGTCACGCGGGAGACCTGGGTTTGATTCCCCGACGGGCAGAACATTTTGCATTTATATTTTAATTTAAAAAAAAGTAAAATATGGCTAGACACTAAATTAAATAAGCTTTAAATGTTGCCTCGTTAGTATAGTGGTGAGTATCCCCGCATGTCACGCGGGAGACCTGGGTTCGATTCCCCGACGGGGAGAAGTTTTTTTATTATTTTTTTTTACTTTTAAAAACGATAAAATACGGCAAGATACTAAATTAAGTACGCTTTAAAAATGTCCTCGTTAGTATAGTGGTGAGTATCTCCGACTGTCACGCGGGAGACCGGTGTTCGATTCCCAACGGGGAGAAGTTATTTCACTAATCTTTTCACTTTTAAAAACAGTAAAATACGGCTAGATACTAAATTAAGTAAGCTTTAAATGTGTCCTCGTTAGTATAGTGGTGAGTATCCCCGCCTGTCACGCGGGAGACCGTGGTTCGATTGCCCGACGGGGAGGAATTTTGCATTCATATTTTAATTTAAAAAAAAGTAAAATACGGCTTGACACTAAATTAAAATTCGTTAAATGTGTCCTCGTTAGTATAGTGGTGAGTATCCCCGCCTGTCACGCGGGAGACCTGGGTTCGATTCCCCGACGGGGAGAAGTTTTTTTATTATTTTTTTTCTCTTTTAAAAAAGGGTAAAATACGGGTAGATACTAAATTAAGAAAACTTTAAATGTGTCCTCGTTAGTATAGTGGTGAGTATCCCCGCCTGTCACGCGGGAGACCGGGGTTCGATTTCCCGACGGGGAGGTATTTTGCATTCATATTTTAACTATAAAAAAGAGTAAAATACGGGTAGATACTAAATTAATTAAGGTATAAATGTGTCCTCGTTAGTATATTGGTGAGTATCTCCGCCTGTCACGCGGGAGACCGGGGTTCGATTCCCCGACGGGGAGGAATTTTGCATTCATATTTTAATTTAAAAAAAAGTAAAATACGGCTTGACACTAAATTAAAATTCGTTAAATGTGTCCTCGTTAGTATAGTGGTGAGTATCCCCGCCTGTCACGCGGGAGACCTGGGTTCGATTCCCCGATGGGGAGAATATTTTTTATTATTTTTTTTCTCTTTTAAAAAAGGGTAAAATACGGGTAGATACTAAATTAAGTAAACTTTAAATGTGTCCTCGTTAGTATAGTGGTGAGTATCCCCGCCTGTCACGAGGGAGACCGGGGTTCGATTCCCCGACGGGGAGGTATTTTGCATTCATATTTTAACTATAAAAAAGGCTAAAATACGGGTAGATACTAAATTAAATAAGTTTTAAATGTGTCCTCGTTAGTATAGTGGTGAGTATCCCCGCCTGTCACGCGGGAGACCTGGGTTCGATTCCCCGACGGGGAGAAGTTTTTTTATTATTTTATTTCACTTTTAAAAAAGGTAAAATACGGCTAGATACTAAATCAAATAAGCTTTAAATGTGTCCTCGTTAGTATAGTGGTGAGTATTCCCGCCTGTCACGCGGGAGACCGGGGTTCGATTCCACGACGGGGAGGAATTTCGCATTCATATTTTAATTAAAAAAAAAAGTAAAATACGGCTAGACACTAAATTAATAGGCGTTAAATGTGTCCTCGTTAGTATAGTGGTGAGTATCCCCGCCTGTCACGCGGGAGACCGGGGTTCGATTCCCCGAAGGGGAGAGGTTTTTGCATTTGCATTTATATTTTAACTAAAAAAAAAGTAAAATACGGCTAAACACTAAATTAAAAGGCGTTAAATGTGTCCTCGTTAGTATAGTGGTGAGTATCCCCGCCTGTCACGCGGGAGACCGGGGTTCGATTCCCCGACGGGAAGGAATTTCGCATTCATATTTTAATTAAAAAAAAGTAAAATACGGCTAGACACTAAATTAATAGGCGTTAAATGTGTCCTCGTTAGTATAGTGGTGAGTATCCCCGCCTGTCACGCGAGAGACCGGGGTTCGTTTCCCCGACGGGGAGAGGTTTTTGCATTTGCATTTATATTTTAACTAAAAAAAAAGTAAAATACGGCTAAACACCAAATTAAAAGGCGTTAAATGTGTCCTCGTTAGTATAGTGGTGAGTATCCCCGCCTGTCACGCGGGAGACCGGGGTTCGATTCCCCGACGGGGAGGAATTTCGCATTCATATTTTAATTAAAAAAAAAGTAAAATACGGCTAGATACTAAATTAAATAAGGTTTAAATGTGTCCTCGTTAGTATAGTGGTGAGTATCCCCGCCTGTCACGCGGGAGACCGTGGTTCGATTGCCCGACGGGGAGGAATTTTGCATTCATATTTTAATTTAAAAAAAAGTAAAATACGGCTTGACACTAAATTAAAATTCGTTAAATGTGTCCTCGTTAGTATAGTGGTGAGTATCCCCGCCTGTCACGCGGGAGACCTGGGTTCGATTCCCCGACGGGGAGAAGTTTTTTTATTATTTTTTTTCTCTTTTAAAAAAGGGTAAAATACGGGTAGATACTAAATTAAGTAAACTTTAAATGTGTCCTCGTTAGTATAGTGGTGAGTATCCCCGCCTGTCACGCGGGAGACCGGGGTTCGATTCCCCGACGGGGAGGTATTTTGCATTCATATTTTAACTATAAAAAAGAGTAAAATACGGGTAGATACTAAATTAATTAAGGTATAAATGTGTCCTCGTTAGTATATTGGTGAGTATCTCCGCCTGTCACGCGGGAGACCGGGGTTCGATTCCCCGACGGGGAGGAATTTTGCATTCATATTTTAATTTAAAAAAAAGTAAAATACGGCTTGACACTAAATTAAAATTCGTTAAATGTGTCCTCGTTAGTATAGTGGTGAGTATCCCCGCCTGTCACGCGGGAGACCTGGGTTCGATTCCCCGATGGGGAGAAGATTTTTTATTATTTTTTTTCTCTTTTAAAAAAGGGTAAAATACGGGTAGATACTAAATTAAGTAAACTTTAAATGTGTCCTCGTTAGTATAGTGGTGAGTATCCCCGCCTGTCACGAGGGAGACCGGGGTTCGATTCCCCGACGGGGAGGTATTTTGCATTCATATTTTAACTATAAAAAAGGCTAAAATACGGGTAGATACTAAATTAAATAAGTTTTAAATGTGTCCTCGTTAGTATAGTGGTGAGTATCCCCGCCTGTCACGCGGGAGACCTGGGTTCGATTCCCCGACGGGGAGAAGTTTTTTTATTATTTTATTTCACTTTTAAAAAAGGTAAAATACGGCTAGATACTAAATCAAATAAGCTTTAAATGTGTCCTCGTTAGTATAGTGGTGAGTATTCCCGCCTGTCACGCGGGAGACCGGGGTTCGATTCCACGACGGGGAGGAATTTCGCATTCATATTTTAATTAAAAAAAAAAGTAAAATACGGCTAGACACTAAATTAATAGGCGTTAAATGTGTCCTCGTTAGTATAGTGGTGAGTATCCCCGCCTGTCACGCGGGAGACCGGGGTTCGATTCCCCGAAGGGGAGAGGTTTTTGCATTTGCATTTATATTTTAACTAAAAAAAAAGTAAAATACGGCTAAACACTAAATTAAAAGGCGTTAAATGTGTCCTCGTTAGTATAGTGGTGAGTATCCCCGCCTGTCACGCGGGAGACCGGGGTTCGATTCCCCGACGGGAAGGAATTTCGCATTCATATTTTAATTAAAAAAAAGTAAAATACGGCTAGACACTAAATTAATAGGCGTTAAATGTGTCCTCGTTAGTATAGTGGTGAGTATCCCCGCCTGTCACGCGAGAGACCGGGGTTCGTTTCCCCGACGGGGAGAGGTTTTTGCATTTGCATTTATATTTTAACTAAAAAAAAAGTAAAATACGGCTAAACACCAAATTAAAAGGCGTTAAATGTGTCCTCGTTAGTATAGTGGTGAGTATCCCCGCCTGTCACGCGGGAGACCGGGGTTCGATTCCCCGACGGGGAGGAATTTCGCATTCATATTTTAATTAAAAAAAAAGTAAAATACGGCTAGATACTAAATTAAATAGGGTTTAAATGTGTCCTCGTTAGTATAGTGGTGAGTATCCCCGCCTGTCACGCGGGAGACCGGGGTTCGATTCCCCGACGGGAAGGAATTTCGAATTCATATTTTAATTAAAAAAAAGTAAAATACGGCTAGACACTAAATTAATAGGCGTTAAATGTGTCCTCGTTAGTATAGTGGTGAGTATCCCCGCCTGTCACGCGAGAGACCGGGGTTCGTTTCCCCCGACGGGGAGAGGTTTTAGCATTTATATTTTAATTAAAAAAAAAGTAAAATACGGCTAGACACTAAATTAATAGGCGTTAAATGTGTCCTCGTTAGTATAGTGGTGAATATCGCCGCCTGTCGCGCGGGAGACCTGGGTTCGATTCCCCGACGGGTAGAACTTTTTGAATTTATATTGTAATTTAAAAAAAAGTAAAATATGGCTTGACAATAAATTAAATAAGTTATAAATGTGTCCTCTTTAGTATAGTGGTGAGTATCCCCGCCTGTCACGCGGGAGACCGGGGTTCGATTCCCCGACGGGAAGGAATTTCGAATTGATATTTTAATTAAAAAAAAAGTAAAATACGGCTAGACACTAAATTAATAGGCGTTAAATGTGTCCTCGTTAGTATAGTGGTGAGTATCCCCGCCTTTCACGCGAGAGACCGGGGTTCGTTTCCCCGACGGGGAGAGGTTTTAGCATTTATATTTTAATTAAAAAAAAAGTAAAATACGGCTAGACACTAAATTAATAGGCGTTAAATGTGTCCTCGTTAGTATAGTGGTGAATATCGCCGCCTGTCGCGCGGGAGACCTGGGTTCGATTCCCCGACGGGTAGAACTTTTTGAATTTATATTTTAATTTAAAAAAAAGTAAAATATGGCTTGACACTAAATTAAATAAGCTATAAAAGTGTCCTCATTAGTATAGTGGTGAGTATCCCCGCCTGTCACGCGGGAGACCGGGGTTCGATTCCCCGACGGGGAGAACTTTTTGCATTTATATTTTAATCAAAAAAAAAGTAAAATACGGCTAGACACTAAATTAATATGCGTTAAATGTGTCCTCGTTAGTATAGTGGTGAGTATCCCCGCCTGTCACGCGGGAGACCGGGGTTCGATTCCCCGACGGGGAGAGGTTTATGCATTTATATTTTAATTAAAAAAAAAGTAAAATACGGCTAGACACTAAATTAATAGGCGTTAAATGTGTCCTCGTTAGTATAGTGGTGAATATCGCCGCCTGTCGCGCGGGAGACCTGGGTTCGATTCCCCGACGGGTAGAACTTTTTGAATTTATATTTTAATTTAAAAAAAAGTAAAATATGGCTTGACAATAAATTAAATAAGCTATAAATGTGTCCTCGTTAGTATAGTGGTGAGTATCCCCGCCTGTCACGCGGGAGACCGGGGTTCGATTCCCCGACGGGAAGGAATTTCGGATTGATATTTTAATTAAAAAAAAAGTAAAATACGGCTAGACACTAAATTAATAGGCGTTAAATGTGTCCTCGTTAGTATAGTGGTGAGTATCCCCGCCTGTCACGCGAGAGACCGGGGTTCGTTTCCCCGACGGGGAGAGGTTTTTGCATTTATATTTTAATTAAAAAAAAAGTAAAATACGGCTAGACACTAAATTAATAGGCGTTAAATGTGTCCTCGTTAGTATAGTGGTGAATATCCCCGCCTGACACGCGGGAGACTTGGGTTCGATTCCCCGACGGGGAGAACTTCTTGCATTTGTATTTTAATTAAAAAAAAAGTAAAATACGGCTAGACACTAAATTAATAGGCGTTAAATGTGTCCTCGTTAGTATAGTGGTGAGTATCCCCGCCTGTCACGCGGGAGACCGGGGTTCGATTCCCAACGGGGAGAAGTTATTTCACTAATCTTTTCACTTTTAAAAACAGTAAAATACGGCTAGATACTAAATTAAGTAAGCTTTAAATGTGTCCTCGTTAGTATAGTGGTGAGTATCCCCGCCTGTCACGCGGGAGACCGGGGTTCGATTGCCCGACGGGGAGGAATTTTGCATTCATATTTTAATTTAAAAAAAAGTAAAATACGGCTTGACACTAAATTAAAATTCGTTTAATGTGTCCTCGTTAGTATAGTGGTGAGTATCCCCGCCTGTCACGCGGGAGACCTGGGTTCGATTCCCCGATGGGGAGAAGATTTTTTATTATTTTTTTTCTCTTTTAAAAAAGGGTAAAATACGGGTAGATACTAAATTAAGTAAACTTTAAATGTGTCCTCGTTAGTATAGTGGTGAGTATCCCCGCCTGTCACGCGGGAGACCGGGGTTCGATTCCCCGACGGGGAGGTATTTTGCATTCATATTTTAACTATAAAAAAGGCTAAAATACGGGTAGATACTAAATTAAATAAAGTTTAAATGTGTCCTCGTTAGTTTAGTGGTGAGTATCCCCGCCTGTCACGCGGGAGACCGGGTTTCGATTCCCCGACGGGGAGAAGTTTTTTTATTATTTTATTTCACTTTTAAAAAAGGTAAAATACGGCTAGATACTAAATCAAATAAGCTTTAAATGTGTCCTCGTTAGTATAGTGGTGAGTATCCCCGCCTGTCACGCGGGAGACCGGGGTTCGATTCCCCGACGGGGAGGAATTTCGCATTCATATTTTAATTAAAAAAAAAGTAAAATACGGCTAGACACTAAATTAATAGGCGTTAAATGTGTCCTCGTTAGTATAGTGGTGAGTATCCCCGCCTGTCACGCGGGAGACCGGGGTTCGATTCCCCGACGGGGAGAGGTTTTTGCATTTGCATTTATATATTAACTAAAAAAAAAGTAAAATACGGCTAAACACTAAATTAAAAGGCGTTAAATGTGTCCTCGTTAGTATAGTGGTGAGTATCCCCGCCTGTCACGCGGGAGACAGGGGTTCGATTCCCCGACGGGGAGGAATTTCGCATTCATATTTTAATTAAAAAAAAAGTAAAATACGGCTAGATACTAAATTAAATAGGGTTTAAATGTGTCCTCGTTAGTATAGTGGTGAGTATCCCCGCCTTTCACGCGAGAGACCGGGGTTCGTTTCCCCGACGGGGAGAGGTTTTAGCATTTATATTTTAATTAAAAAAAAAGTAAAATACGGCTAGACACTAAATTATTAGGCGTTAAATGTGTCCTCGTTAGTATAGTGGTGAATATCGCCGCCTGTCGCGCGGGAGACCTGGGTTCGATTCCCCGACGGGTAGAACTTTTTGAATTTATATTTTAATTTAAAAAAAAGTAAAATATGGCTTGACAATAAATTAAATAAGCTATAAAAGTGTCCTCGTTAGTATAGTGGTGAGTATCCCCGCCTGTCACGCGGGAGACCGGGGTTCGATTCCCCGACGGGGAGAACTTTTTGCATTTATATTTTAATCAAAAAAAAAGTAAAATACGGCTAGACACTAAATTAATATGCGTTAAATGTGTCCTCGTTAGTATAGTGGTGAGTATCCCCGCCTGTCACGCGGGAGACCGGGGTTCGATTCCCCGACGGGGAGAGGTTTATGCATTTATATTTTAATTAAAAAAAAAGTAAAATACGGCTAGACACTAAATTAATAGGCGTTAAATGTGTCCTCGTTAGTATAGTGGTGAATATCGCCGCCTGTCGCGCGGGAGACCTGGGTTCGATTCCCCGACGGGTAGAACTTTTTGAATTTATATTTTAATTTAAAAAAAAGTAAAATATGGCTTGACAATAAATTAAATAAGCTATAAATGTGTCCTCGTTAGTATAGTGGTGAGTATCCCCGCCTGTCACGCGGGAGACCGGGGTTCGATTCCCCGACGGGAAGGAATTTCGCATTGATATTTTAATTAAAAAAAAAGTAAAATACGGCTAGACACTAAATTAATAGGCGTTAAATGTGTCCTCGTTAGTATAGTGGTGAGTATCCCCGCCTGTCACGCGAGAGACCGGGATTCGTTTCCCCGACGGGGAGAGGTTTTTGCATTTATATTTTAATTAAAAAAAAAGTAAAATACGGCTAGACACTAAATTAATAGGCGTTAAATGTGTCCTCGTTAGTATAGTGGTGAATATCCCCGCCTGACACGCGGGAGACTTGGGTTCGATTCCCCGACGGGGAGAACTTCTTGCATTTGTATTTTAATTAAAAAAAAAGTAAAATACGGCTAGACACTAAATTAATAGGCGTTAAATGTGTCCTCGTTAGTATAGTGGTGAGTATCCCCGCCTGTCACGCGGGAGACCGGGGTTCGATTCCCAACGGGGAGAAGTTATTTCACTAATCTTTTCACTTTTAAAAACAGTAAAATACGGCTAGATACTAAATTAAGTAAGCTTTAAATGTGTCCTCGTTAGTATAGTGGTGAGTATCCCCGCCTGTCACGCGGGAGACCGGGGTTCGATTGCCCGACGGGGAGGAATTTTGCATTCATATTTTAATTTAAAAAAAAGTAAAATACGGCTTGACACTAAATTAAAATTCGTTTAATGTGTCCTCGTTAGTATAGTGGTGAGTATCCCCGCCTGTCACGCGGGAGACCTGGGTTCGATTCCCCGACGGGGAGAAGTTTTTTTATTATTTTTTTTCTCTTTTAAAAAAGGGTAAAATACGGGTAGATACTAAATTAAGTAAACTTTAAATGTGTCCTCGTTAGTATAGTGGTGAGTATCCCCGCCTGTCACGCGGGAGACCGGGGTTCGATTCCCCGACGGGGAGGTATTTTGCATTCATATTTTAACTATAAAAAAGGGTAAAATACGGGTAGATACTAAATTAATTAAGGTATAAATGTGTCCTCGTTAGTATATTGGTGAGTATCTCCGCCTGTCACGCGGGAGAACGGGGTTCGATTCCCCGACGGGGAGGAATTTTGCAGTCATATTTTAATTTAAAAAAAAGTAAAATAAGGCTTGACACTAAATTAAAATTCGTTAAATGTGTCCTCGTTAGTATAGTGGTGAGTATCCCCGCCTGTCACGCGGGAGACCTGGGTTCGATTCCCCGATGGGGAGAAGATTTTTTATTATTTTTTTTCTCTTTTAAAAAAGGGTAAAATACGGTTAGATACTAAATTAAGTAAACTTTAAATGTGTCCTCGTTAGTATAGTGGTGAGTATCCCCGCCTGTCACGCGGGAGACCGGGGTTCGATTCCCCGACGGGGAGGTATTTTGCATTCATATTTTAACTATAAAAAAGGCTAAAATACGGGTAGATACTAAATTAAATAAGGTTTAAATGTGTCCTCGTTAGTTTAGTGGTGAGTATCCCCGCCTGTCACGCGGGAGACCGGGTTTCGATTCCCCGACGGGGAGAAGTTTTTTTATTATTTTATTTCACTTTTAAAAAAGGTAAAATACGGCTAGATACTAAATCAAATAAGCTTTAAATGTGTCCTCGTTAGTATAGTGGTGAGTATCCCCGCCTGTCACGCGGGAGACCGGGGTTCGATTCCCCGACGGGGAGGAATTTCGCATTCATATTTTAATTAAAAAAAAAGTAAAATACGGCTAGACACTAAATTAATAGGCGTTAAATGTGTCCTCGTTAGTATAGTGGTGAGTATCCCCGCCTGTCACGCGGGAGACCGGGGTTCGATTCCCCGACGGGGTGAGGTTTTTGCATTTGCATTTATATATTAACTAAAAAAAAAGTAAAATACGGCTAAACACTAAATTAAAAGGCGTTAAATGTGTCCTCGTTAGTATAGTGGTGAGTATCCCCGCCTGTCACGCGGGAGACAGGGGTTCGATTCCCCGACGGGGAGGAATTTCGCATTCATATTTTAATTAAAAAAAAAGTAAAATACGGCTAGATACTAAATTAAATAGGGTTTAAATGTGTCCTCGTTAGTATAGTGGTGAGTATCCCCGCCTGTCACGCGGGAGACCTGGGTTCGATTCCCCGACGGGCAGAACTTTTTGCATTTATATTTTAATTTAAAAAAAAGTAAAATATGGCTAGACACTAAATTAAATAAGCTATAAATGTGTCCTCGTTAGTATGGTGGTGAGTATCCCCGCCTGTCACGCGTGAGACCGGGGTTCGATTCCCCTACGGGGAGGAATTTTGCTTTCATATTTTAATTTAAAAAAAATAAAATACGGCTTGACACTAAATTAAAATTCTTTAAATGTGTCCTCGTTAGTATAGTGGTGAGTATCCCCGCCTGTCACGCGGGAGACCGGGGTTCGATTTCCCGACGGGGAGAAGTTTTTTTATTATTTTTTTTCTTATTTAAAAAAGGGTAAAATACGGGTAGATACTAAATTAAGTAAACTTTAAATGTGTCCTCGTTAGTATAGTGGTGAGTATCCCCGCCTGTCACGCGGGAGACCGGGGTTCGATTCCCCGACGGGGAGGTATTTTGCATTCATATTTTAACTATAAAAAAGGCTAAAATACGGGTAGATACTAAATTAAATAAAGTTTAAATGTGTCCTCGTTAGTTTAGTGGTGAGTATCCCCGCCTGTCACGCGGGAGACCGGGTTTCGATTCCCCGACGGGGAGAAGTTTTTTTATTATTTTATTTCACTTTTAAAAAAGGTAAAATACGGCTAGATACTAAATCAAATAAGCTTTAAATGTGTCCTCGTTAGTATAGTGGTGAGTATCCCCGCCTGTCACGCGGGAGACCGGGGTTCGATTCCCCGACGGGGAGGAATTTCGCATTCATATTTTAATTAAAAAAAAAGTAAAATACGGCTAGACACTAAATTAATAGGCGTTAAATGTGTCCTCGTTAGTATAGTGGTGAGTATCCCCGCCTGTCACGCGGGAGACCGGGGTTCGATTCCCCGACGGGGAGAGGTTTTTGCATTTGCATTTATATATTAACTAAAAAAAAAGTAAAATACGGCTAAACACTAAATTAAAAGGCGTTAAATGTGTCCTCGTTAGTATAGTGGTGAGTATCCCCGCCTGTCACGCGGAAGACAGGGGTTCGATTCCCCGACGGGGAGGAATTTCGCATTCATATTTTAATTAAAAAAAAAGTAAAATACGGCTAGATACTAAATTAAATAGGGTTTAAATGTGTCCTCGTTAGTATAGTGGTGAGTATCCCCGCCTTTCACGCGAGAGACCGGGGTTCGTTTCCCCGACGGGGAGAGGTTTTAGCATTTATATTTTAATTAAAAAAAAAGTAAAATACGGCTAGACACTAAATTAATAGGCGTTAAATGTGTCCTCGTTAGTATAGTGGTGAATATCGCCGCCTGTCGCGCGGGAGACCTGGGTTCGATTCCCCGACGGGTAGAACTTTTTGAATTTATATTTTAATTTAAAAAAAAGTAAAATATGGCTTGACAATAAATTAAATAAGCTATAAAAGTGTCCTCGTTAGTATAGTGGTGAGTATCCCCGCCTGTCACGCGGGAGACCGGGGTTCGATTCCCCGACGGGGAGAATTTTTTGCATTTATATTTTAATCAAAAAAAAAGTAAAATACGGCTAGACACTAAATTAATATGCGTTAAATGTGTCCTCGTTAGTATAGTGGTGAGTATCCCCGCCTGTCACGCGGGAGACCGGGGTTCGATTCCCCGACGGGGAGAGGTTTATGCATTTATATTTTAATTAAAAAAAAGTAAAATACGGCTAGACACTAAATTAATAGGCGTTAAATGTGTCCTCGTTAGTATAGTGGTGAATATCGCCGCCTGTCGCGCGGGAGACCTGGGTTCGATTCCCCGACGGGTAGAACTTTTTGAATTTATATTTTAATTTAAAAAAAAGTAAAATATGGCTTGACAATAAATTAAATAAGCTATAAATGTGTC